>NC_089785.1:32528259-32545759 GCF_040412425.1 Macrobrachium rosenbergii
ATTATTAATCATAAAAATCTCACAACAGCATTCTCTCGAAGCTTGAATTTCAAGTCAAAGGTCCATGTGGTTTTTTCCATATGAAAAAGGGTTATCTTCTGAATAATAATAATAATAATAATAATAATAATAATAATAATAATAACAAAATGGTGAAGAAACTCACAATGGTGTAAATGTAAATATATATTAGAAATATAGTATATATATATATATATATATATATATATATATATATATATATATATATATATATATATATATATATATATATATATATATATATATATAACCGAGAGCTTTCGAGAACCTGCCTCTTACACCACTGTGAATTTCCTCACCATTATTATTATTTTATTATTATTATTATTATTATTATTATTATTATTATTATTATTATTATTATTATTATTATTATTATTATTATTATTATTATTCGGAAGGCAAATCCCATTCATATGGAACAAACCCACCACAGGGGCCACTGGCTTGAAATTCAAGCTTCCAGAGAATATTATGATGTTCATTTGAAAGAACAAGAGAAGGTGATAGGGAATACAGAAAGAAGAGATCACTTACTAGAAAAGAAAAAAATAATATAAATTAATAGAAAAAATATATAGAAATGTAACTGTAAAATAAGACGTAAATGAAAAAGCAGTTTAATTTAAAATGCTAAAATGAGAATTTAACATCCACATTTTTACCGAAATATAATAATAATAATAATAATAATAATAATAATAATAATAATAATAATAATAATAATAATAATCTTGAACAATGTGCATCTAAACTTAATAATAATAATAATAATAATAATAATAATAATAATAATAATAATAATAATCTTGAACAATGTGCACCTAAACTTGACCTGTTAAAATTTGGTCATTTTTGTGGGTGGAGCAGTGACACGGGTGATGCTCTGGAACTTCCTCCAAGCCTCGATGGTCCTGCTTTTACTAACATCAAGAGCTCAAACACTGGCTTTATCAACAGAGCCAATAACGAAGTCTTACACTGAAGTAGGAGGTTTAATTATTGTGCAAAACGAAAAACAATTTGTTTAGATCAGTTGTTCCCAACGAGGGACCTTTCCCAGACCTTTAGCAATTCCCCAAGTTCTGGGACCTACGAGATCATTCAGCGGTGAAAAAAATACTGAAACAATTATTGGGAGAGATTGGAAAGCAAGATGGAAGAAAAAGAATAAGAATGGGGGTACAGTAAAAGGAATGAAAGGGGTTGCAGCTAGGGGTCTAAAGGACACAGCAAAGAACCTTAAGTAATGCCAACAGTACACCGCATGAGGTGCACTGACGGCACTAACTCCCTATGGGGTTCAATGTCACCGTGACAAATAGTTTAACCAGACCACTGACAGCTCTCATAGGGCTGGCTGATATTGCTCAATGCAACGTAAAATGAATGACAGTACAAGTGTAACTGTAAATAAAAGTTAGAGGAGTTGCAAAATGCACAAAAAAGAGCACACTGATGCAACGGAAACAAGGTAACAAGGCACAATGGGCCACACAGCGAAACAGGATGTTTTTGCGAAAACAAACAGAAACGCTTTTGTTGGTTGCGCTTCTAAAACACATTTTTACTTTAAGATATAAACACGTATTTTCTTTTAAAAAAAGTGTACAATGTTCAGGAAAAAGCATAACTATTTATTATTATTATTATTATTATTATTATTATTATTATTATTATTATTATTATTATTATTATTATTCAGGAGAAGAATCCTATTCAAACGGAACAAGCCCACTGGGGCCATTAACTTGAAATTTAGCTTCTACAAATGACACAACCATTCTTTTGAGAAGAAAGCCTTTCGTTTTCTTATGAACAGACTTTTTTCCCCAAAGAATAAATACTGTACATTCATAATTGGCGATTCCAAGTGGAGAATGTCATCGAAATAAAGGCAAGTCTTAATATGCCTGCGAATAATATTGCAATCGCAACATTTTCTCACTCCAAGTTTGAAATCCCTTCAACTGCAAACAGGAATTGGAAATGAATATAAAATCTTGGCCAAAGGCCAAGCGCTGGGACCTGTGAGGTCATTCGCGCTGAAACGGAGACAGAGTAAAAGGGGCTTCAAGGTGCAACAGGAGGAAAACCTTTACCAGTTGCAATGTGAAACAATTGATAGGAGATTGTGCAAAGTCAGATGGAAGAAAGAGAATATGAACGGAGGCACAGTAAGAGGAATGAAAGGGGCTGCGGCTACCCGCCGAAGGTGTCACGCTGCAAAGAACCTCGAGTAATGCCTACAGTGCACCGCGTGAGGTGCAATGATGGCACTAACCCTGTAAGGGGACACTAAATTAAGGATTGCAATGACAAGGTAAGCGCGTCATACAGTGACTGACAGACAGACAGATTTTTCTAAATCTCTTGGTTATTATATGTAGCGTGCCTATCCTGCCTACAATGACGGTAATATAAGAGAGGGTTGGGATGGGAAATCCTGACTAATGGGAGGGCACATACCATCCAAGGTTAGCACCAAGTGTAGACAATGTCAAGTCTAATATGAATTTTAATACTTATTATTATTATTATTATTATTATTATTATTATTATTATTATTATTATTATTATTATTATTATTATTATTAGTGAAGAAATCCTCAATGGTGTAAGTGTAAATATATATTAGAAAGATAAACAAAACGAGAGCTTTCGATCAGGTTCTCGAAAGCTCTTGCTTTGCGTATATTTTTAATATATATTTACACTTACACCATTGTGGATTTCTTCACCTTTTTGTGACTCATGAGATTATTATTATTATTATTATTATTATTATTATTATTATTATTATTATTATTATTATTATTATTATTATTATTAAGCCTTCGTATAGGGCAATCCTAAGGAGTAAAGAACTTGCTAAGTGAAAACGAAGAGAAGTAATGATATAAACATATCACTAAATTTGGGAAAATTATTAGAAAAAAAAATTACTGAACAAATAATGATTAGTCAACACTGAATTTACATTCCAAACCCAGCACAATAAGTCTCACAACTAAGACAATAAGTCCCACAACTAAAACAATAGAGCATGGCGCCTCTATAGAGTATTTCGGCGTCTTCAAACTTACATAAAGGAAACCAATCAACTGATGGCTTCAGAGAGAGAGAGAGAGAGAGAGAGAGAGAGAGAGAGAGAGAGAGAGAGAGAGATTCATTTAAGGAAATTAAGCTCCAGGATTAGATTAATTAGGCAGATTCCCTCCATTTTTTTCGATCTCAGCGAAAAGGCCATAGAAACCTGTAATTAAAATCTCTCCAGGAAGGAAGGAAGGAAGAGAGAGAGAGAGAGAGAGAGAGAGAGAGAGAGAGAGAGAGAGAGAGAGAGAGAGAGAGAGAGAGAGAGAGAGAGGAAGAATACAGAGAAAACGTGACTTACAAAACAAAGAAGAAGAAGAGAGAGAGAGAGAGAGAGAGAGAGAGAGAGAGAGAGAGAGAGAGAGAGCTTTGGTCTGTCAGGTAGCACAACCTTAGGGTGTCACTGGAATCCCATGGTGACATTAAACGCAGAACTGCAAAAGGACTGTCTTTGACTTGCAAGGTCCTTTGAAGAATCTCTCTCTCTCTCTCTCTCTCTCTCTCTCTCTCTCTCTCACATACACACACACACACAAATGCACTGTGTAACTCAATGGTATATATGAGTTCGCATATAAAAAAATATATTTTGCACTTTCCATTATATTAGTCTTATATAAAAATACATATTGTGCATGTTCCAGTATATCAGTCATACGGTACGCACAAACACTAACAACGAATCCGTCCAGACCCGACAGTTGTCAAAACGGAGCCATTCCAAGGACTATAAGGCTTCAGAAATCCAAAATGGCCTCCAGAGGACAATAAGGCTCCAGAAATCCAAAATGGCCTCCCGAAGACAATTAGGCTTCAGGAATCCAAAACGGCCTCCTGAGGACAATAAGGCTTTAAGGATCCAAAATGGCCTAACGAGGGCCATTGATGTGGCGCCACCAACGCAGGAAACCCTTAACTATTTAGGCAACGAGTAGATATTTATTCTATCCATTATGGCAAAAGCTTGCCCCGTGACCTTTCACACCAATACTGAATACGACATCAGTATGATGTCATCCAGACGATTCGAGATGTCGTGCAGTTGGAACTTCAGAAGTTCAAGCCAAGACGCAATCCAGTTACGCCCGTAATACTATTCTCTTTGCATTTTAATACATTTTTATCTATTTAACTATATATTAATTTATTTTTCTTTCTTTTTTTAGTAAGTGGGGTTTCTCCTTTACGTAATTCCCTCAACTTCCTTTTACTTTTTCCTAATGAACACCTTATTCCTTGGAAGCTTGTTCCATATGAATGAGTTTCATCTACTGAATAATAATAATAATAATAATAATAATAATAATAATAATAATAATAATAATAATAATAATAATAATAATAATAATAATACTAATCGAGGAGAGGTAGGGGAAGGGAGGAAGGGTGTTCGCTCCTGTGTCGTTTTTCTTTGAAATTCTCTCCCTCTCGAGACTTCACTCCGGGGATGAGGTCCTTTGAAGGATGGAAGGATGCCATACGTTCCCTGGTGGGTAAATGAATGGATGGACAGATGCTTCAGGACCTCTCCTTATTGATTTTGGAGGTCGAAAAAGGTCAAAGGTTGAGGTCAGCATGAGATAATGTCGACTTTTGCATCTTCTATCAAATGTTTCTCATCTCACTGAACATCAGGTCGAACAAGGTCGATCAATGAACGTTTCCCGTCGCAAACGTTTATGAGAGAGAGAGAGAGAGAGAGAGAGAGAGAGAGAGAGAGAGAGAGAGAGAGAGAGAGAGAGGGGGCGAATTAACAACCAGGCTGATATGACTTGACGTGAGACCCTTTCTTTAAAGCCCAGGTTGGAGGCAAATTAGGCCAGGGTGCAAAGGTCAAGGTCACATGTCTATTTTGGCACCATCTGGGGAAAAAAAGGTGTGTGGCAGATGGTGACTGATGGAGGTGCCATCGTGTGAAGGTGGCACTCTGATGGATCCAGACCGTCAAGAGGTGATGAGAACGGACTCTCTCTCTCTCTCTCTCTCTCTCTCTCTCTCTCTCTCTCTCTCTCTCTCTCTCTCAAAATAAGACTCAAAATACATGTATTCTGCACCATGCTTACATCATATAATAATAATAATAATTGCAGCATATAGTAAATCATTCGTCAGGCTCTGAATTCTCCTGTGACCTTAAGATAGCGGTCAGGGCCAATAGTAAATTCAAGTAGAATGATCTATATGCTCAAATTTTGATGGGCGATCTTCAAAAAGAAGCGAGGGTCCAAAATTTTTGAGGAAAATAATCATAACCTACGAACTTTCATCCAGATCAGAGGAAGTGACAGAAGAACTGTTATCAATTGTCTAAGCATTGATATTAAAAATACACAATGAAATTTTAGGACAAACAGAAAATGAACCAGATTATAAGATTGATGAAATTGACAAATGCTGGGATCTGGTCTCAATTTGGATGGGTGACCATAAAAAAGGGAGCCATAAAAAATAGTCCTTGGTATACATTTGGTCACAAATAAAACAATTTCCATACAAACAATATTTGACCACGGAGGAACAATATACAAAGACTTTAAGAGATATTTACTCTCTCTCTCTCTCTCTCTCTCTCTCTCTCTCTCTCTCTCTCTCTCTCTCTCTCTCTCTCTCATACATACATATACATACACACATTATATATATATATATATATATATATATATATATATATATATATATATATATATATATATATATAAAAAGCGATTATCCCTTCCCCTCCTCCCCGACCATGGAACCCCTCCGGTAAAAGGAGTATTGAAGTGGCATCAGAGAGAAGAGAAGTCTGAAGTGGTTATTTATAGCCCCCGCGTTTCAAGTTGAAGGGGGATGGAAGGAACACCGCCACTTATCCTTCTACCTCTTCCTTCTTCCTTTTACCTCTTCCTTACCTCCGGAGACCTCCTCGAGGTAATGGAAGTGTAGGCGAATCTTCGGGTCTTCGAGAGATTCTGTTACTTTAATCTTCGATATACCTAAAGAAGTTTTTGACGGGGGAATCATTCTTGCCTCTTTCTTACCTCTATTTCCTAGTACAGGAAACCTCCTCGAGGTAATGGAAGTTTGGAGGAAACTTCAAAATACCGTTACTGCAACCTTTATTTATATATATATATATATATATATATATATATATATATATATATATATATATATATATATATATATATTGACAATTCATTCATTCATACTTTCAAGAATTTCTTAAGCTTTCGGAAATGTCTTCTGAATTTTTTATAAAACATCTAAAATACTATAATAATATTCTGACGTTAAAATAGCTTTCGAAAAGCTAAAATACTTTAAATATTGGAAAAGCTAAAATACTGTGAATATTCGAAAAACTAAAATACTCTAAATAAAAACCAATAAAAAATATTTCCCGTCTACAAACTGCCTCTACACAATTCCACGTCGAGACTGCGACAAGAAAATAATATCCTGGCCAGACTAGAAATTATTTGTCCACAAGAGTAAGCGAGCATTAATACTCTTCTGTTGCTCCTTTTATCCAGCACGCTAATTCTGATTATTCTTTCAACTGAATAAGACAAAATAAATGTAATATGTTATTATCTTAGATATAAAAATGATTCTGATTTCATAAGACTTTTTCTGTTTCTGAAAACTTTAAATATTGTTTTCATGCATTTAAATGAATTACACTTTGGCTAACAAATAAATTATCGTGTTTTTTATACATAAATATAATATGTATGTATGTATATATATATATATATATATATATATATATATATATATATATATATATATATATATATATAGAGCCACAAACATCAAGCAGTTTCCTTTAACAGATGGTGGCTCCTGAGGAAAACAAGAGAGCAGTCACTGCCGTATCCAGATTTCATCTATGCAAATGACAACTACTTGTAAAGCCAAGAAATTCTAAGCTACTGTACTAGTAGTCTTCCATTCCTTCCACATGAACAGACCACATCAAACCGTAATCCATTATACTCAGCCTACTAACAAATGCTTATAAAAACCAAATACATTCATTCTTCCATCGCTCTCCTCTTGCAAACATTCAGTATTCTATGAGTTTCTGCAGTTTCTCTTCACAATCACCAATCTGTACTACATCATCTGCAAACATCAGCTACAGTTAACCTATATGTCAATTATGATCTAAAATACAGCAAGGAGATCTGGGGTTTCTATAAAAGTCAAGTTGGGAAGTATGAATGAACTGTTGAGCCAACACTCCTTTATGGAATAATGATTTATATCTCTTAGGAAGGAAGAGGGTAAAAAAAAAAAAATACCTAGGAAAAGGGGGTTAGATGGAATGAAAGAGGTAATAGAAAGGCAGAACTTTATCATACAGGAAGTGAGGGCACCCAAGACCGAGGAGAGTGGCGCAGTGTGTGTAGGGAGTTTCAACACACTGCTGATGAGCCTGTGTGCGTGTCAGAAGTAACTAATATTCTGTATCTTTTTTATCCGGATTATCCTGTCAGGGGAACTGGTTAATGAAGTAAAATTAGAGATGTGTTGTGTGTGAGAGAGAGAGAGAGAGAGAGAGAGAGAGAGAGAGAGAGAGAGAGAGAGAGAGAGAGAGAGAGAGAAATTGTTTGCCCAAAGATAGAGAACCAAACGGTTACCTCAAGTCATGCCCATGTTTGTTCCCTGGGCATCTGCGTGGCAGCAGCCATCACCCCCCACCTCTCTCTCTCTCTCTCTCTCTCTCTCTCTCTCTCTCTCAGAGGGCAGATAAAGAGCCTCCAAGGTCGCAGGGCCTATTGAAAGACGAGAGCAAACAGAGAGTCGAATAAAAGGTGCATATATAAACAATGGATCTAATGAAGCCGAGGAGACTAAACACTTTTAGGTGGGCATAAAATCTTACAATGAGACTAAACAAAAACACGAGTCGTTTTCATCCGAAATGAGACTAAACATGGTGACCAAACACAGGAAAATATTACTCTTGGGAAAAAGAAACTACACAACAGAGGTGGAGGTTCAACAATTATTCAAGGAGCATTGATGGAAACTAAACACTCACAGGTGGCCACTAAGAAACCATATAGGGAGCATAAACACTTACGGGTGGAGACTAGGCAACCACATAGGGAGCATAAATCTCAGGTGGAGACTAGGCAACCACATAGGGAGCATAAATCTCAGGTGGAGACTAGGCAACCACATAGGGAGCATAAATCTCAGGTGGAGACTAGGCAAGCACATAGGGAGCATAAATCTCAGGTGGAGACTAGGCAAGCACATAGGGAGCATAAATCTCAGGTGGAGACTAGGCAAGCACATAGGGAGCATAAATCTCAGGTGGAGACTAGGCAAGCACATAGGGAGCATAAATCTCAGGTGGAGACTAGGCAAGCACATAGGGAGCATAAATCTCAGGTGGAGACTAGGCAAGCACATAGGAGCATAAATCTCAGGTGGAGACTAGGCAAGCACATAGGGAGCATAAATCTCAGGTGGAGACTAGGCAAGCACATAGGAGCATAAATCTCAGGTGGAGACTAGGCAAGCACATAGGGAGCATAAATCTCAGGTGGAGACTAGGCAACCACATAGGAAGCATAAATCTCAGGTGGAGACTAGGCAAGCACATAGGGAGCATAAATCTCAGGTGGAGACTAGGCAAGCACATAGGGAGCATAAACACTCAAAGGTGGAGACTAGGCAACCACATAGGGAGCATAAACACTCACAGGTGGAGACTAGGCAACCACATAGGGAGCATAAACACTTATATGTGGAGACTTGGCAACCACATAGGGAGCATAAACACTCACAGGTGGAGACTAGGCAACCACATAAGGAGCATAAACACTCATAGGTGGAGAATAGGCAACCACATAAGGAGCATAAACACTCATAGGTGGAGAATAGGCAACCACATAAGGAGCATAAACGCTCATAGGTGGAGAATAGGCAACCACACAGGGAGCATAAACACTCATAGGTGGAAAAGTATACCTTAAGTTTAACCAGACACTGAGCTGATTAACAGCTCTCCTAGGGCTGGCCCGAAGGATTAGAATTCTCCAACCATATAAGGAGCATAAACACTCACATCTCTCTCTCTCTCTCTCTCTCTCTCTTTCTCTCTCTCTCTCTCTCTCTCTCTCTCTCTCTCTCTCTCTCTCTCTCTGTCAGAAAAGAGCGAACGAAACGAGCCGTGAGAAATTCCTGTTCCGTCGAATTAACACAATGATCCTGCACTGCTCCCTTATAAAGCTTCAAGTGTTGAAGTGTTAAGTGCATTTTTAAGTGCTGAAGTGGGAAGCGTACTTTTTATTTTTTTTTTTTTTTTAACTACCAAAATCTCTTTAACACTTCTTTTAAACTTCTGCCTCTCCCAAGACCGGATAAAGGGGAAGGGTCATTGAAAATGCACTTTTAATGTCATATGCCTGCTTTAACGTCATAAGCAATGGGTCATGATAAGGCCTTCGGTGAAGTCCAGGCGGTTTTGGGACAGAACCTCCCCTGCCCTTCACTGGACTTGACTTGCTACTGAGAGAGAGAGAGAGAGAGAGAGAGAGAGAGAGAGAGAGAGAGAGAGAGAACCCTGGAATTCAATACTTGTAACAGACCTTAGCGATCTGGTGCAGGCAGCAACGAGTGTATACACTAACTATAATAACCTGCTATATTCAAGAAACGAATAGACGCGTTCCCTTGACGAACACAACAACACAACATCGAATAAGATGTATTTCAGGAGATTGATTACTCGGTCTGTTTCTGCGTTCGTGTTTGAAGTGAGATGGGAATTTCATTTCCTTTTTTTTTTTTTCTTTTTTTTTTCTTTGGAAGTTATGGATCAAAAGGTCGTAGGTTGCGGATAAAGTTGACAGAACCTCAGGCCATGCTGGGAGGAGTTGGTATTCTCTCTCTCTCTCTCTCTCTCTCTCTCTCTCTCAGTGCCTGAAATTCTCCGGCTTTACATGAACCAGCCCTTGCAGTCATAGTACCAGGCTGCTGTAAAACTATCAGAAGCATCAACACTTTACAAAATTGTTTACATTCCTGAGGTAACGCAACAGAGAGAGAGAGAGAGAGAGAGAGAGAGAGAGAGAGAGAGAGAGAGAGAGAGAGAGAGAGAGATGTACCTATGCATCTATATATATATATATATATATATATATATATATATATATATATATATATATATATATAGAGAGAGAGAGAGAGAGAGAGAGAGAGAGAGAGAGAGAGAGAGAGAGAGAGAGAGAGAGAGAGAGGGGGGGGGGACCACATGCGACCTGCACCAACACACACACCACCCCTAAGCTTTTTCAATGATAATACTCAAAACACCAGTCCTAATGAACGCCAGGAGACAATGTATCAATGATTGCATTGAAAACCCACACGCATTAATTAATACCTCTCTATCGATCCAGGCCGACTGAATGGAGGAAGCCCAAGGCTTTGTCACCCAAAGCCCGGCGACGATAATCGCTTATTTATTTATCGGTCCGCAGAAGGCGCTTATCCGCTTATTCAGTGCATATCAATGCCAGAATAGCGGACGACCTCTGACCTTTCCTCACCGAAGTTTGCTTGCTGTTGGTCACAATGTTATCTGTCGTGCCTCGTTTTTGACATCACCCCGCTCGCAACAAGCGCCTTGAGGGTGGCTGCACGCACTTCTATGCATACCTCTTTTCATCCTTTTTTGGTCTTCCTTAAAGCGATAAGAACGTAATAATAATGGGGTATACATTTATTCCCAGCACAGCTGATTCTGAACCAGTGCAGTGGGGCGGTGTCAATGACGCAATCGTTTGTGTGACGTCACTGATCAGTGACGTCATGGATCGATGACGCAATAGCACAGCCGTCTCTTAACCAATCGGAAACGTTGGATTTTGAGTACATCACATGACGTATGATAAACGTCTACAAACAGATAATCGGATATATTTGCTGTGCTAAACAAAAAACAATATAAATAAAAAAGACAAATAAAAAATATCAGTGTCATATTAACTATAAACATTAAAGATGACAGATGAGAACAATTCTAACCTCATGCTCACTCAGATGGCTTGACAAGCCTCACTGTGACCCCCCCCCCACCCCTCTTCCCTCTCACAACAAACACAGGGAGCTCAAATACTACTGGCGTCTCGCATTTATTAGTGGGCACCCATCCAAGTAGAGACCAAAGCCACTGATGTAAATATCTCCTCCCTGTTGGATCATATGTCGGGGCTCGCAACTCCATCTCAAATAGTCGATGCATAGACACTTTTAACGCCTTCAATTTGCATCACACCTTAGGAGTGAGATGCGAGCGGTAATGGAAAAAGTATACATATTTCTCTCGTGAACAGAGAGAGAGAGAGAGAGAGAGAGAGAAGAGAAGGGAAAATATGTACCATTGTGGATACACGCGTGAATGTAATGATAGCTATCAGAAGCGGTCGTGACGCAGTCATATCTCTCTCTCTCTCTCTCTCTCTCTCTCTCACGTACAGGTTGCTTCGTCATTTACACATGCATTGGAATAAATATTCTCCTAAAATGAGTTACACGGGTAAGAACCTTTAAAGCAAGCTTATACAGGAGTGTGTGATCGTATATGAAAAATGAGAGTACATACAATATTAACATTAAGATCTGAGTATATGCAACTGACAACAAATATACATAAATACACACACACACACACACACACATATATATATATATATATATATATATATAAAACTTATAAAAAATAATAAAATAATTAAAGGAAACTATGTTGAGTGTACACTTCAGTAACTTGAACTGAAGAAAAATACTGTAAGAGAATTAGACTTTCTTCACTTTTCCCATGATTATCCAAGCTTCCATAAATCGAGTTAAGACTTCTACGAGAAAGTATAGGCACTCCCTCTTGACTACCGGCTTTCCTCTTCATGCAAATTCAACCTCCACGGCAACAAGCTCCTTAACAGCTTACTTCTACATTTGAAACAGAACCACCAAAGTCCTCTCCATCGCAACAAAGGACAAATAAACAATGCTCTCTATCACAATAGCATACCTCACAAAAACAGAGCAGATGACATACCAATGTGCGGTGAACTGCCTTCAACTACAGCATACATCACGCCAAAATAAGATCACGCTAAAATCTACGTCGTCTGCATCTGTAGCAGACGACACGACGCACTCAGCTGTTTACAGCAGACGACACTCTCAAATATCTGCCTTTTATCTGAATATTATTTTTTGTTCAAGTTTTTCTAATAAATGAGAACACTAATCTGTGAAAGCGTGTTTACAAAGTTAATCGGCTTATTAGCTTATAACATCTAAACGCCACCTAATAATAATAATAATAATAATAATAATAATAATAATAATAATAATAATAATAATAATAATAATAATAATAATAATTCGGTTTAATATTCGTGATTGAATTACTAACACAAACTCCCTTTATTTAAACTAAACTGGACATTTATTTAAACATAAAACTGTTTAAATGAATATCCTCAACATACAAACATTTATAACCATGCAAAACAACTAGAGCAGAGAGAGAGAGAGAGAGAGAGAGAGAGAGAGAGAGAGAGAGAGAGAGAGAGAGAGAGAGATAATAATTCATTACCACCTTCATTTCCCACCACCTCAGAATTTTTTCTATCATACTTCCAGCAGCCTCTCTCTCTCTCTCTCTCTCTCTCTCTCTCTCTCTCTCTCTCTCTCTCTCTCTCTCTCTCTGCCAGTTCTTATCTGTTCTCCTGAGACCTGACACGAAATTAGTATTGAACAACCTGGAAAAGCACATTCCTCTCCTTCAATTCCACTCTCTCTCTCTCTCTCTCTCTCTGAAGAGGCCATTGATGGTTACCCATCGAAGTAGTGTCCAATAAAAACTTGTTTTGGAAATAAACATAGTAGTGATCAAATTCCATTAAGATTGTGATTAAGGGTGAAAATCACATAAAATTAATGGCTTTTCCGGTCTCATTTGTGAACCGTTACCCTGTAGTATATCGCAGGCTTCAGAATGGTTGCATATTATGTGAACCGTATTCAGTACTCCATCCACTTAGTTTAAGGACCTACCACCAGTTCCTCCATAACTTCTCAACTTCCGATTTTTTTACTTGTATTGTTTCCAACGCGCCACTGGGCTTACAAACAAAAAATATTTTTTTTCATAATGCAGTAGCAGCAGCACTGTAACACCCAGCAGACCCCTCCTTCCCACATCTGCGCTGTGGGCCCTAGTGACCCAGTAATTTGTTAATTTTTCTGTTTTTCTAATAATTGACCTCCTCTTTCTGCATTTCCTGTTCACTTCTGTAGCTTCTTTCAGACGAACACAATGATATTCTTTGGAAGGTTCTTGAATCTCAAGTCAGTGACTCCTGTGAGCCTGTTCCGTATGAATAGGGTTCAACTTCTGAATAATAACAATAATAATAATAATAATAATAATAATAATAATAATAATAATAATAATAATAATAATAATAATAATAATAATATTCTTTGGAAGATTGAATTTCAAGTCAATGGCTCCTTTGGTGGGCTTGTTCCATATGAATAGGGTTCATCTTCTGAATAATAATAATAATAATAATAATAATAATAATAACCAGTGCTTTTTTGCCTCCTGCTGCGAAAAACTGAAACTCTCTTTATAGTCTGAAAATCTAATATTATTACGAACAAGAACAAACCTTCCCACTCACATCTCTTCATACTCCAAGTGTGCTTGTCTCAAGAGGGCACCCTTCAATGCCTGACTCATCCATTTTTATACTCTCTCTCTCTCTCTCTCTCTCTCTCACACACACCAGTAACATCAGCTTGAACCTGAACAACTAAATGTACCTCACATCACAAAAACTGGTAAGGAAGAGCAAATAATTGTTGGATAGAGCATGGAATTGCATATGTAAGAGTATATGATTACATGAGAGCGAGAGAGAGAGAGTAAAGGGCGCAGCAGCTAACTGTGTATAAACACAGAGCCTTACAGGTAATTACACAAAGCAACATAGTTGAAAGGTGTTGTTTTCGTACCGTAGAGTTGTTTTGGTTCAAGACCTATGATAGGTACCTTGTCTAATACCCTGTATACCCACAGCACCATTATCTCTCTCTCTCTCTCTCTCTCTCTCTCTCTCTCTCTCTCTCTCTCTCTCTCTCTCCTCATTGGTAAGAGATTCTACGTTCAATCCAGGCCCGGGGAAAGATACTGGCCTCTACTACATGAATTAAGTACGTCAATAAGTGGTCAGTGGAATAATGTTGGTTGCAGACCCAATCGACAATGATTTTTCCCTCATAGGAAGGTCATTAAGATGCCCATCCCAAAGGCCTCCGGTTTAAGGATAGGTAAATAGGCCTGGCAGCTGTGTGGAGGTGGGGGGAGGGAGGTTTATTCAAGTGGGCATACGGGCTCTATCGAAATACAATCAATACCGGTAGTCATTCTGCCACAGATCTATAATCTCGAAGTTTCTTCCGCTACCAGGTAAATGACAAGTGTTTCTCTCTCTCTCTCTCTCTCTCTCTCTCTCTCTCTCTCTCTCTCTCTCTCTCTCTCTCTCTCTCTCACAGACACACACACACACACACACACAATCACTTCATGAGCAAATATTCTTACGTTCTAGAACAAAAAAATTTAATGACAACAATAGACATTACAACTATTATTGGGAGTAGTACTGTCATCATTAAAAATGTAACAACCTCACACACATACATATGTACATATATAGTGTATACATACATTATATATAAATACATATGTATATATGTAATATATATATAAATTATATATATATATATATATATATATATATATATATATATATATATATATATATATATATATATATATAACACCAGTGATGAACTAAGCCAGGCCTTAGAAGACCCACAAACAGCAGCCACTTGGACAAAGACGAACGAAAACACACGAGAGAAGAAAAAACACGAAAATGAACAAATGCATAAAGAAGCAAAACTAAACATTGCCTACACAAGACAGAACAAGAAGAGCCAGTCTCTCTCTCTCTCTCTCTCTCTCTCTCTCTCTCTCTCTCTCTGAGAATTTGTTTCTCTTTTTCCCTCTTCTCTTATGAATTTCTGCTTCTCTCTCTCTCTCTTGAGAATTTGTTTCTCTTTCTCTCTACCCTTATGAATTTCTCTCTCTCTCTCTCTCTCTCTCTCTCTCTCTCTCTCTCTCTCTCTCTCTGGGAAAATCTTTGACAAGGTATCTCTCCCTCAAGAAAATTTCGACGTGTCTAAATATCTATGAGGTCCTTGATGACCCGGTTTAAACTCTCTCTCTCTCTCTCTCTCTCTCTCTCTCTCTCTCTCTCTCTCTCTCTCTCTCTCTCTCGTCTTTCAATGCTCCTCAAAAACTCAGATAAGTCTTCTAACCCAGATAACGTCAACGAGGTTCATCCAAGGCTTCTTCTTCTCTTTCTTCTTTTCTTCCTCTTCTTCTTCTTCTCTTCTCTTCTCTTTTTTCTTCCTCGCCCTCCTTCTCCTCCTCTTCTTCTTCTCCTTCTTCTTCTTAGTTTCTTTTCTAGGTCACGTGACTTTTCGTAAAGACTACGTCTATCATAATTCCTGGGGTCCCAGAGAGACCTCTAACCCCGATCCTGTGGTAATGTTTGTACCTTTTGAAGCTATGGAAATTTACTCTTAATATATACATATATACATACATGTGTGTGTATGTGTATATATATATACATACATACACACACACACGATTTAGCTAAAATGAGTGCCCACTGAGAGCGATTCTTCAATTAGATGCAACTCATCTGAAATTCAAATTGGTCATTCCCGATTGCAAATTCACTTTTGACAAACATATAGGCTACCCGGTCTACCTCTTCTTGAACTGCGCACAGGATCTCCCCAGATAGATATTCTTCAATTTTGAACATCGCTCCCCTTCTGATCCACAGCGGCTGACTTGCATCTTAAATCGCTGACCAAATCTCTTCTATTCCATTCATCACCGCTGGTCTTTCCATTAATCTCTGGCGCCGTCGTTTAAAGGAGGCCATTTTGCATGCATTGCCTTTCGTCATTCCGATCATCCCCGGCTTTCAGGTCTTCCTGAGGTAATCTATTCCCCACGTAGCAGTATGCATCAAGTTAATTCTATTACTTCCCTTCCTCATGTGGAATATGAAATGGAATAGAGAATTTAAGCCGAAGGTCAAGCGAGCGCTGGGACCTATGAGGTCATTCAGCGCTGAAAGGGAAATTGAGAGTAAAAAGTTTGAATGGTGTAACAGGAGGTTGAGGCACTATGAAATAATTATTAGGGGGTTGTGCAAAGTCAGATGGAAGAAAGAGAATATGGACGGAGGTACAATCAAAAGAATGAAAGAGGTTGCAGCCAGGGGCCGAAGGCACGCTGCAAAGAACCTTAAGTAATGCATACAGCGCACCGCATGAGGTGCACTGACGGCTCTATCCCCCTATGGGGCCTTGCTTATGTGAGGTTCAATGCCACAGTTCATTAGTTTTACTCCTCCTTTGACCGAATTGTGAAGCAATCTTCCTCATCCGGTCTTCCTATCGTTGGAGCTTCAGACGCTCTAACCTGGGTGCACATGCCTTTTAGGGTTCTGTCAAAGAAAACTACTGAGATGGCTCTTTTCCTGTCCGCCCTCAGATCTTAAACACTATTGAGGCTAGAGGGATGCAAATTGGTACGTTGATCGTCCTGCCTACAGTCATCGAACATACCAAATCGCAGCCCTCTAGCCTCACTAGTTTTTATTTTATTTAAGGTTAAATTTAGCCATAATCGTACATCTGGCAACTATATAGGATAGGTCACCACCGGGACGTGGTTAAAGTTTCATAGGCCGCGGCTCATTCAGTATTATACCGAGCCCACAGAAAGTTTGTTCTATTTTCGGTGGTCTTGATTATGCGCTGTACAGAAAACTCGATTGCGCTGAAGAAACTTCGGCGCACTTTTGACTTTTTTTTTTTTTTTTTGGTCCAGGCTGACATGAGTCTCACCTCATTGTTTGCTATATACCTTATTTGACTCTGTTGTTTCACTATATTTGTTGTTTTTTTTTTTGTTGCTCTTATTTATTGCGCCTTTTTCTTTCCTGTACCGAGTTGCTTTTCCTCTCTCTCTCTCTCTCTCTCTCTCTCTCTCTCTCTCTCCATAAAATACATACACATATAAATAAATCAAATATATATAAATATATATAAAAAATATATATATTATATATACATATATAAATATAAATTATATATATATATATATATATGTATATATATGTATACATATAAACGCCATTACCATAGCACTAACACATGCACACTCTAAATATTCCCAAACACGTTCACC
>NC_089785.1:32550759-32553259 GCF_040412425.1 Macrobrachium rosenbergii
TCCCAGACACTCACTCGCTCACTCATAAGGCTGCAGTTATGTTTTCTAAGTATACTTAGTTCTAAATATAGCTGGCCGAGTCCTTTCTGAAGCTGCAACGCTCGGCAAATTACATAAACCTTTAGATTTCCCATGAGTGCATTTGGGACAATGACACTCAATTACTTCTCTATAACTGTTGACCACAAATACATATTGTGGACAAAAATAAATTTCGATAAATATAAATAATACTGACCACAAAAATATATTGTGAAAATTGTGCTAGAGGAAGGATTGTAGGTACTGAAAATAATCTTAGTATAATAAACGTGATATAAATAAAAAAAAAACACCTTTTAGGAAATTACTGAATATGTATAAAAAAAAGTCTATCTGGCAATTATTGGCTATAAAAAGAAGCTAAATGGCAACTCTCAGAATCATCTTAAATTTGCAGCTAATTGGCACTGTGGAGTACTGAAATAAAGATGTCTGACGATTCTATAAAGCACTTCATATTAAATTAAGACTCAGCCATCAATTGTCCAGAAACTACAGATTAAATTAAGGCCCAGCCGTCAATTGTCCACACACTAGAAATTAAGACCCAGCCATCAACGGTCCACAAAATAGAAATTAAGACCCGGCCATCAATTGTCCACAAACTAGAAATTAAGACCCAGCCGTCAACTGTTCAGAAACCAGCGATTAAACTATGATCCAGCCGTCAACTGTCCACAAACTAGAAATTAAGACCCAGCCGTCAACTGTTCATAAACTAGCGATTAAACTATGATCCAGCCGTCAACTGTCCAGAAACTAAAAATTAAATCAAGACCCAGCCATCAACTGTCCAGAGACTAGAAATTAAATTAAGACCCAGCCAGAGACTAGAAATTAAATTAAGACCCAGCCATCAATTTTCCACAAACTAGTAATTAAATTAAAACCCAGCCATCAATAATTATTGTCCACAAACTGACATTAAATTAAAACCCACCCATCAGTTGTCCACATACTAGCAATTATATTAAGACACAGCCGTCAACTGCCCACAAACTAGCAATTAAATTACAGAAATTAAAAATTAAGACCCAGCCATCAATCGGCCACAAACTAGAAATTAAAACATGACGCAGCCATCAACTGTCAAGAAACTACAAAGAGCTAGGCCTATTTAGAAACCCTACAAATTAATCTGAAGAAAGGGCTGACTGGGAACTCTAAAGGAGCAGGAAAAACCTAATTAGCAACTCAACTTGTGAGTGCATTTAAGACATGTCTGGCAATAACCAATAACCATAAAAAAGCAACTGACAACACTAAAGAACAGAAAGGAACGAACTAGCAACGCGACCAAGTGTGAAGTCTTGTGAGTGCATAAATAAGAGAGAGAGAGAGAGAGAGAGAGAGAGAGAGAGAGAGAGAGAGAGAGAGAGAGAGAGAGAGAGAGAGAGGTCTGACTTTGAAAGTGTTTAGGGATATAGAATCAATCTCTCCATCTGATAGTTAAAAATGTAAAGCTTTATTTTATTAGTCATAATGGAATTCTTGTGCCATGCTGTAGCCCACTGCCACTCGCAACAGGTTCTATAGTCTGTTGCAAGTCAATAACCACAGCCTTTTGGGATGAGGTTGCTAGCCCCATGCCCCTTTTTTTTAACTTAAACAGAGCCACAATACTTTGAACATCTCACAATAACGGACAGGGATGGACATAACATGCAGGAAGTACAAGAGAGATGGCAAGTAACGTGGTACATGACTCAGTAAGTTTATCAAAACTCAGTAAGTTTATCAAGGGTAGACAGACTCCTAATGAACCTTCTTTAAAGGTCTAAGAAGCGGCTCAAGATCTGGAAGTTGTCAGCACAGGGGCTTATCACTGATTCACAGACCACAGATATGGCGTCACAAAACCATGATGTCATCACCAGCAACCAATGAACACCAAGTCATCATGACATCGTCATCGGATCGTCCCTTGGTACCTTACGTCATTGGGAATGACTTGATCTCGGTCAAATCACTACGAAATGTGTGTTTTTCATTTTTCACTTCACTTTCTTCCAAAAAGGGTGTCTGAGTGAAATGAGGAAAGTCACTATGAAAAGTGCTTTTTCTAAGTTTTTTTACTTTCACCCAAAAAAGGGTCGCCCGAATCAAACCAAGGACCTTGCAATGGCGAGCCAGTTGCTCTACCACAGTTACAGAACCCACAGACACACTTTCTAGTCCCACAGAGAAGAAATGAAACAAGATCTGTGTATCTACATCATTGGTAGATAGCAGCAGAAATTACCACTCGGTCAGCTAGGGTGAAAATCAGTACTGAAAAATCTATAAGCTTGGGAATAAACACAGTGCAAACAATCTATAAGCTAGGGAATAAACACAGTGCAAACAATCTATAAGCTAGGGAATAAACACAGTGCAAACAATCTATAAGCTAGGGAATAAACACAGCGCAAACAATCTATAAGCTAGGGAATAAACACAGCGCAAACAATCTATAAGC
>NC_089785.1:32558259-32580759 GCF_040412425.1 Macrobrachium rosenbergii
GCTATCATCAGGGCTACTGAAGACCCATAATGCAACTACACTCCAAAATATGGAATGGAATTTAGAATTTCGACCAAAGGCCAAGCGCTGGGACCTATGAGGTCATTCGGCGCTGAAAGGGAAACTGAGAGTAGAAAGGTTCTAAAGGTGTAACAGGAGGAAAACCTTTTACAGTTGCAATATGAAACAATTGTTAGGAGAGGGTGGAAAGTAAGATGGTAAGATGATGATAAAGAGAATATGAATGGAGATACAGTGAAGGGAATGAAAGAAGTTGCAGCTAGGGGCCGCAGGGACACTGCAAGAGCCTTAGGTAATGCCTACGGTGTGCCACGTGAAGTGCACTCACGGCACTACCATTACGGGGCAATCCAATATATGGGTGTTGACCAGTCGACTGATTAAAAGTCAATTCCACACGCATCCCCTAGGTCCGGAGAGAGTGTCTGTCCCCTTCTGAATTTAAATTTGCAAACTTCGCTGGCCCCAGATTCCTCGGATTCCCCAAGGGCAGTCATGTTCTTCATCACAAGGGCGGCTACCAGACTGAGACCGTTGAAGGATCCAAGCAGTAAGCTCTTATCAGGGGCATGTATGTGTGTGTGTGTGCGTGAGTGTGTATGTATATATAAATATATATATTATATATATATACTATATATATACCATATATATACAAATATAATAAATACATGTATATAGCCTATATATACACATACATACAATGTATATAAAACATCACAAAAACTACAAGTAAACACACTGACGAATGCAATTCATAAACTCATCAGGCTCAAAGTCATGCATAATTCATAGGACATAGTCCTCCCCAATGCAGTTATATATACAGTACACACGAAAGGAGGTCTCATGCGCCAGCACACCTGCAGTTAGTTAGTTTGTGAAAGTGTGATGAAATGGAACAGGTAAGCTACCGTCCTTGAGTAGCCCGGGCCTGAATAACACGAGATGATGATGAAGAGGAGGAGGAGGAGGAGGAGGAGGAGGAGGAGGAGGAGGAGGAGGAGGAGGAGGAGGAGGAGGAGGAGGAGGAGGAGGAGGAGGAGGAGGAGGGGAGGGGAATTTAGCCTCACACGTTTCAACTTCCAGGAAACACAAACCTTTGTACTCCATCTTTACCTTTTCGAGATATTCTGACCACATCATCTACCGTGAGAATCTACTCAGAACACGCACTTCAAAGCTTGAGAGAGAGAGAGAGAGAGAGAGAGAGAGAGTTTCCTTCAGAGACACTGAGAGAGAGATATAAAGACCTTGTTCCCCTTTAGTGCTCAAAGTGGATGTGTTGCAAGGAAGCCCCTGCAACATGTTGCACTGGTGGTTGCTGCTGCAACTCATGCTACAGAGAGAGAGAGAGAGAGAGAGAGAGAGAGAGAGAGAGAGAGAGAGAGAGAGAGAGTGCGAAAAGTCCCGTACTTTGTTCCCTAGTTGTCGAGGAAAGTTAGAGACTAATTGTTCTCCAATTTCGAAAAATTTCACGAGAGAGAGAGAGAGAGAGAGAGAGAGAGAGAGAGAGAGAGAGAGAGAGAGAGAGAGAGAGAGAGTGCTGTGGGGAGAAAGTGGCTGGTTTGGCAAAACGGCACCACCAGGAAGCCATGGAAACTGCAATGAATCCTCTCTCTCTCTCTCTCTCTCTCTCTCTCTCTCTCTCTCTCTCTCTCTCTCTCTCGTGTGCTAAATAAGGAAATGCCGTTACCCATTCCAAGGGCAGCAATAACCCAATCACTCACTTGAGCGTGTGCCCACTCATGGCATTCGATGCCCAGGGCATGGGGATGATGATGATGATGTTGATGAAGATGAATTTTTCCTGCTTACCTGCTTCACTTCTCAACGCCAATAATAATAATAATAATAATAATAATAATAATAATAATAATAATAATAATAATAATAATAAATTACAGAAAGTCAACTTCTTCTTTATACTTTAGACAGGATAAGTATCACTGGTTTGGACTGCTTGTGGAAGGGAATGGGGTGGAAAGTAAAATTTAGGCCAAAGGCCCAGCGCTGTAACCTAAGAGGTCATTCAGCGCTGAAACGGAAATTGAGAGTAATAAAGTTTGAAAATTGTAACAGGAGGAAAACCTTTTGCAGTTGCACCACGAAACAACTGTTAGGAGAGGGTTGCGGAAAGTAAGATGGAAGAAAGAGAATATGAATGGAGGTACAGTCAAAGGAATGACAATGGTTGCAGCTAAGAGTCGGAGGCCTGCTGCAGAAAACCATAAGTAATGCCTACAGTGCACTGCGTGAAATTCACTGACGGCACTAACCGTCTATGGGTTAGACTGGCGTCTGTTTGTAAGCAAGGTTACTCAAAAAGACACGTGTGAGAAATTGAAACCGTACGTACCTTTACCGTAGATTCTGATAACCTTTAATTATTACTTCCACTAGACCTTATAAGATTACGTCCGAATCCTGACGACTTATAGCTTCTTGTCAATACAACTCCGTGCCCAGACTCTAACCGCTCCACTAGTATCCTGGATGAGCAAGGGTCTAGCAACCCCATTCCCCCTAAAATGAACGTTCAGAAAATTGCAACAAACCACAGTCAAGGTCCGCGGCAAAAGGTCCCAGTGAGGACCAAAAAGCCCAACAAGTGATGGTGTGAAAAGACAAACATGATTTCATTGTGTCTCACTGAATTGACAGAATGGATTCGGAAGGTACGTGGAGCCTCAGTGGACTGACAGGTTGTTTTTTGTTTCTGCTCTGTTTAAATTTATTATTATTATTATTATTATTATTATTATTATTATTATTATTATTATTATTATTATTATTATTATTATTATTATTATCCAGAAGATGAACCTTATTCATATGGAACAAGCCCACCACAGGGGCCACTGACTTGAAATTCGAGCTTCCAAAGAACATGGCGTTCACTCGAAAGAAGTAATAGGAGGTAATGGGGAATACAGAAAGAAGAGATCAGTTATTAGAAAACCAGAAAAATTAACAAATAAATAAACAAAAATGTATTATTGATATGCAAGGAGAATCACTTTAGGATAGTGATGCGTTGCATCTTCGCTTGAACTTCTGAAGTTCCAATTGCACGACATCTTCTGAGGGGAGACTGTTCCACAGCCCAACTGTGTGAGGAGCAAAGGGCCTCTGGAACTGAGAGTTCCACAGCGAGGAACATTTACTGCAAATTGGTGGCGCTGTTCAGCGAATCTGGTCGCTCTCTCTCGGCAGGAAAAGGGGATAGAGCGAAAAGAACAACAAACCAAGATACAATGGTTTCTGTTGATTTTTTAATTCATGTTATAATTATTTTGATAGGTAACAACGACTATCTATTCGAAAAAACGTAATCCCTTGACCACACCCACCAAGTATTGCCAAATTTCTTTGCTTTTACTGAACACTGAACCTGCTTCGGCGGTAAGAAATTTGATCTCAGATATTTTCCATTGAAACAGCTTCAATACTTTCAACACTGACTTTGTGAAAGATTAGACCTTGAGGCATTCTAGTAATTTGTGAAATTTACCAACAAATAAACATATGACGAAACGGTGACCTCTTCAGAAACATACAAGTATCCATCTCTGTTTCCTTAATTTGTAAGACCATGAGCCATATATAAATGTTCAATTCACAAACAAATTTTGTATATATCAAGAACCAAACACGCAAACATCCACTGCTCGTCCCTCCATTTCTGTAAATCCATTAGCAAACTTGATGAAACAAACGACAGGCCCGATTGGCTTTCCCCATCCCCAGTCAGTCAAGTCAGTGAAGAGAGTAACGCGAATGATACAGGAACAGTTTGTTGATGACGTCATTAGCTGAACTGTTCATTTTGATAATAGAATAGAATAGGATACAGAATTTAGGCCTGAGGCCAAGTGCTGGGACCTATGAGGTCATTCCGCGATGAAACTAATAGTAAAAATGGTTAAGGAGAGTACGATGGAAGAAAGAGAATATGAACGGAGGTACAGTCATAGGAATGAAAGAGGTTGTCGCTAGGGGCAGAAGGGACGCTGCAAAGACCCTAAAGTAACGCCCACAGTGCACCATGTGAGGTGCACTGACGGCGCTACCCCCCTACAGGAGACCCTGTTGTAGGTTCTGAAATGCTGGGTATCTTGGAGGATGAGGTTGCTGGACCCACACCCTTTCCACCTAAGAACTCGTGTAGACAATTCAGTTGCCCGTTTAGGAAGGTGTGACTTCACTTGACAACTTGGCTGGTCCCTCGATCAGTTCTCATGTTAATCAATGTTGGTCTTGTTTAGGAAAGCGCCTGGTTGGGTGATTTCTAATGACAGCCAGTTGCTGTTGGCGTAAACGAGGTCCCTTGACCATTCATTCTATATTGATTAACAAGCACTGTATTTATAATAAAAAGCATACCTTTAATTACTCAATACTCATGATAATCCTTGTATCATTACTACCAAAATACGATTCTCCTTCTATTTTAATAATTTAATTAAATTATTATATATCTATTTATTTATTAATTTGTCATTGCATTTTGTCATTTTTAATAAGTGATCTCTTCTTTCTTTCTTTCTGCATTTCCCATTACCTTCAGTTACTTCTTTTTAATGAACTCCATAAAATTCTTTGGAAGCTTCAATTTCAAGTTAATGGCCCCTGTGGTGGGCTTGTTCCACATGGATAACAACGTTCATCTTTATAATAATAATAATAATAATAATAATAATAATAATAATAATAATAATAATAATAATAATAATAATAATAATAATAATATGACAATTCCCTGTATACTTCATAGGCTAATTATCACTGTACACAATAATGTATCTGGATTAAATGTCCCAGCATTATAAAAACAATAAAAGGGGACTTTTTCCATATTACATCCTCCATAACAGACTTATGGTGAAGTTTCTCCATAATAGATCATAGCCTCTCCTTGATAAATGGCACAACGTCCGCAACAGAATCTGAATAAACCTCAAGTGCTTCGAATCTAATCTTATCATTTCTCTCTCCACATCCTCCGATTAACAGAGAAATGTTAATGGGAGAAAGAGGGTTCTCTCTCTCTCCCTCTCTCTCTCTCTCTCTCTCTCTCTCTCTCTCTCTCTCTCTCTCTCTCTCTCTCTCTCTCTCTCTCTCTCTGTCAGGCAATTATTATGAAAGGTCCTGTACTCTGCTCCCAAAATGGTATGGAAATTTAGAGACTAATTCTCAGACTTTGAAAAATTTCCCGGAGAGAGAGAGAGAGAGAGAGAGAGAGAGAGAGAGAGAGAGAGAGAGAGAGAGAGAGAGAGAGAGAGAGAGAATCCTGTAGGCTACTCTGCTCCCAAGTTGTCGAGGAAGGTTAGAGACTAATTCTTGTCAATTTTTGACAAATTTCCCGAGAGAGAGAGAGAGAGAGAGAGAGAGAGAGAGAGAGAGAGAGAGAGAGAGAGAGAGAGAGAGAGAGAGAGATATCCTGTACTCTGCTCCCAAGATGGCAAGGAAAGTTAGAGACTAATTCTCCAATTTTGACAAAATTCACGTTAGAGAGAGAGAGAGAGAGAGAGAGAGAGAGAGAGAGAGAGAGAGAGAGAGAGAGAGAGAGAGACTACATTTATCAAAAACATGTGATCCTGCCCAGCTAATTACCGGGCGAATGGACGTAGCATCATTAGGCTTTATTATAATAAAGGACCATTAGGACACAGATAAGTCCTTTGGACTTCGAGTGGACTTTCACAGAACTAAAAAATGACTTGTGACAAAGAGAAATAAATAAACTAGAGGAAATATTAATTGCTTATTTAAGGAATTCCGACACGTCAAATTTTTGCTAATATCATTGGAACTATGTTAAGGTCCTCTTAGTTTAATAATAATAATAATAATAATAATAATAATAATAATAATAATAATAATAATAATAATGGATATCTCCTGATCCATAAACATAAGAAGTCAACCATACGTGAACAAAAGAACAATTTGAAGTTAATTATGGCTGGGGAAACGATTCAAAGTGGCAGTCAGAAAAACAAAATTTAGTCCGAAAAACAATATTCACAGTCCAAAAAACGAAAGTCATAGTCCACAGAAGTAAAAGTCATAGTCCAGGAAAATAAAAGAACAAACGCCACAGTCCGGAAATACAAAACAACAGAAGTCACAGTCCAGAAACACAGCACAAAATTCAGTCCGAAAACAAAAGTCACAGTCCGAAAAATGTCCAAAAACAAAACTCACAGTCCGAAAAATGTCCAAAAACAAAACTCAGTCCGAAAAATGTCCAAAAACAAAACTCACAGTCCGAAAAATGTCCAAAAACAAAACTCACAGTCCGAAAAATGTCCAAAAACAAAACTCACAGTCCGAAAAATAAAAGTTACAGTCTGAAAACCTAAGGTTACAATCCAAAAAACAAGTCAGTCCAGCAAAATAAGAGTCAGTCTGAAAACAAAATTCACATTCCGGAAAAATAAAAGACCAAAAGTCAGTCTAAAACCAAAACCACAGTCTGACAAAAATACAACAAAAGTCACAGCCCAGAAACACAAAAGTCACAGTCTGAAAAACAAAAGTAACAGCCCAGAAAACAAAAGTCACAGTCCGGAAAACAAAAGTCACAGTCCGGAAAACAAAAGTCACAGTCCGAAAAACAAAAGTCACAGTCCGGAAAACAAAAGTCACAGTCCGGAAAACAAAAGTCACGGTCTGTAAAACAAAATTCACATTCCAAAAGCCACGGTTCAAAAACAAGTCACAACCCGAAAAACAAAAGTCCAAGAAGCAAAACTAACAGTCTGCCCCCCCCCGCCCCCCCACAAAAAAAACACGAGACAATAACCCCGACTGATAAGAACCCAGACGGCCAGTCAACTTCGTAACCAAATGCAGCTTTCAAGCAAATGCCAGCTCTGGCCTAACAACGCTCATTATACACTGCAAGCAAATACACTGCCATTATTCCAAAAGCTTTTGCGCTTTCTCTGATGATCTGGGGGAGGGGAGGGGGGGTAGGGGGTACTTCATTAAAGCAAAATACGGATACGAATCTATGTCATTAAGGCTGGTGCGAGTCGACTGTACCCCAAGCGTACCCAGTAAATTGAAGAGGATATGGGAAAGGGCCTACCCTGTTCAGAATGAGAGTCGTTAATTTATATGCGTTTGTATGTGTGTGAGTGTGTGTGTATATATATATATATATATATATATATATATATATATATATATATATATATATATATATATATATATATATATATATATATATATAAGTATATATGCATGTACATACATTATATAGGCTATATAAACAAATTTACTTTTATATATATATATATATATATATATATATATATATATATATATATATATATATATATATATATATATATATATATATATATAGAGAGAGAGAGAGAGAGAGAGAGAGAGAGAGAGAGAGAGAGAGAGAGAGAGAGAGAGAGAGTATGTTAGTATTAGTATATATTGTGCTGGTTAACTATAGGATAAACTATAGGATAAATAGGATAAATATAAAGTCCCATTGGGCTATGAGAGAGAGAGAGAGAGAGAGAGAGAGAGAGCGAGAGAGAGAGAGATATGAAACCCCTCCACACACTCCGCCACTTTTAATTTCATGAGCGTTCAAATTCCTCCTTTGAAATACCTCTTTTCCCTCAATCCATCTCTCTCTTTCAGAATGTGTCCAATAGAAATGACTATCACGAAAATAAGCAATAGATAGAATGACGTATTACACGCTTAGTAAAAAAAAAAATGTACAAGGCCTGAATAACGAGAGAAAGGAAAAGCAACCGCACCTCCTACCAAAATAGAAAAAGGAAAATATTAATAAACAGTGAAAATATTAAACCAAAAACAAACGAGGCCGGCAGAGGAACACAACACGTCAGAACGTGTCCCATACACGAAGGCCATCAAACAGGTCACGCCAAAACGTAAACAATCATTAAGGCCGGACCTTTGTGCCTCCTCCATTGGAGAAGGCGTCAAAGGGACACACACACACACACACACACACACACACACACACACACACACACACACACACGCCGCATGAGAGAAAAACATTTGCAATATTGATCTGGTTGGTTTACGGCCTTCGTGCAACGTGGGCGTCAAAATGTACACAATGGCTTGTTTGTGGATGTGGTCTGGGAGGCCAGTTCTTGGGCGGCGGCATTTGCAAGCGGGGGGCTTCAGAAGTAGTCTTGCATTTTCTCCTGAGGCTGCTGCAGATGACATGTGTTTGGAAATTATATATATATATATATATATATATATATATATATATATATATATATATATATATATATATATATATATATATATATATATATATATATATGTGAACTTTACACTTTGATAATGCTTGTCACTGTCAAGCCTTGATCCAGATGAAGAAGAAAATGGAGATATTCTGATGGCCAGCCGAGAATCGAACTAAGGTCCAGGGTATCAGAATGAGGTAATGCTAATTTCCTGGCCACACATCTGGTAAAGAGTGACCAGTAGATTATACATACATACATACATACATATATATATATATATATATATATATATATATATATATATATATATATATATATATATATATATATCCTGCTACGGATATTAGAATTTCATCACACTCTTCTATTAGAATCTTAGGTTTTAGTGACAAAATGTGAGGAAATAAAAAAGATCAGAGGGCATTGTGATTATCACAATTACATAAAATACGTGTCTGGTATAAGGTGACCAGTAGATTCTATATGTGTATATGTGTGTGTGCAATATTTATATTACTACAAGGCAACTCAATGATACAGACAAACCATGCATTACCTACACTCTACGGGAAACGGCAAATATATAAACAATGCCCCTCTAAAACTCAGCTTGTTAATCGCATCCAAAAACTGGCCTCCCAAACCACAAGCAAGCCATTGTATATTTAGACACCCATGCACACAAAGCCCTTGTCCTGAGGCGTCCGTTTCCCCCACAGGCCTTAAACCTATCAATATTACAAATGTCTCTCCTCTCCCGTGAGATTTGTTCCATTTTGATGGGCCCTCAAATGGGGACACAAAGGTCCACCAGCCCTGGTGATTGTTTACCTTTTAAAGTGGCCTGTTTGATGTGGTACACGTCTGGAGCGCGTTCAGAGGTGTTGTGTGTTGTCCAGCCTTGTTTGCTGTTTGCTTTAGTGTTGTCACTAAAATGACAACACTATGAACTAATCGTTCATTTTCTTCTTTAACTTTTTATATATAAGCACGTGTGCCTTGCCTCTTGTGATCATGACAATCACTTCTGTAGCTAAAACTTGGTTTGAGTCTTGAGGGCAGTGTTTTTGGCCACGTTCTTTTCTGGAATGGAACATAGAATTTAGGCCAAGGGCCATGCGCTGGGACCTATGAGGTCATTCAGCGCTGAAAGGGAAATTGAGAGTAAAACGGTTTGAAAGGTGCAACAGGAGGAAAACCTCGCAACTGCGCTATGAGACAACTGTTTGGAGAGGGTGGGTAGCAAGATTGGAGAAAAAGAATATGAATGGAGGTACAGTACAAGGAGTGAACGGGGTTGCGGCTAGGGGCCGAAAGGACGCTGCAAAGAACCTTAACTAATGCGTACAGTGCACCGCGTGAGGTGCACTGATGGCTCTAACCCCCTATGGGGACCACGTTCTGTACTTGATATCTGACTGAACATTACAACCTTGATATTTGATATCTGACTGAACGTTACAACCTGATCAAGTTCTTCATTGGATGGGTCAATATCATACTCGCCTAGCACTCTCCTGGGCCCGTGTTCGATTCTCCGACCGCCCAATGAAGAATTAGAGGGATTCATTTCTGGTGATAGAAATCCATTTCTCGTTATAATGTGGTTCGGATTCCACAATAAGCTGTATGTCCCGTTGCTACGTAACCAATTGGTTCTTAGCCACGTAAAATAACTCTAATCCTTCGGGCCAGCCCTAGGTGAGGTGTTAATCAGCTCAGTGGTCTGGTTAAACTAGGCTATACTTTTTTTTTACAACCTGAGCAGAAAAGGGCTAGCAACCTCATCCCGTAAAGACACTCAGGAGAACTGATGGTTAAACACCTTCAGTTTCATTCCAGCATAAGACAATAAGACAAGGAAAAAAAAAACTGCTGCATCATACACTTCAGCTTAACTCCTTCACCCAGGTTTGTCATGTGGCTTCATCGCGAGTGGAGAATTCTTGTGTCTTTCATCGTTGTTTATCAACAAAAACTGGGCTAAAATGTTTGCCTTGTGTTACGTCAGAATACCTATATCTAGGTGCTTGTGCTGCATTTCTTTCACCTTCTAATACTGACCAAAAATCTCTGAAATTCTGGTTATTTAGTTCACTTCGTTAGTGTTGACTTCAATGCTGCTTTTGACTGTGCTCGAGTTTTCTAGTTCCTCATTGGACGGGTGGTTACCGTTCTCAGCTAGCACTCTGCTGGTCCCGCGTTCAATTCTCCAACCGGCCAATGAGGAATTAGAGGATTTTATATATTTCTGGTGATAGAAATTAATTTCTCGCTATGTGATTCGGATTCCACAATAAGCTGTAGGTCCCGTGGGTAGGTAACCAACTGGTTCTTAGCCACGTAAAATAAATCTAATCCTTCGGGACAGCCCTCTATAGGAATGCTGTTAATCAGCTTCTCCGTGGTCTGGTTAAACTAAGGTATACTTAACTTTTTTCGAGTTTTCTAACCCCAGACAGATGGCAGAGCATTTAATATTATTTCTACTGAAACTGGAAATCGGAGATTGCAAAGAGTAGCTGCTGATGAACACTACAGCAACTACAAGAATATAATCTGTGGCGTTCCTCAGTCTGATGTTCTTGGCCCTTTATTTTTTGTAAATATTACACACACACAGACACATCACGTGGTTTGACCGTGAAAACAAGCTTACTGCCTATGCAAATGACACTAATCTCTTTGCATCGATCCCAGCTCATGAGTATAGACATGTGGTTGCTGAATGCCTTCTCAGAGATTCAGCTGAATCCAGGAACGTTGGAAGTTGTAGAGAATAAAGTTGAACCCTAAGACGGCTTCAGTTTTGAATGACAGCTTTTCATGACAGTGTTTCTATTGATACTATTCCTCTTGCATTTTGATACATTTTACTCTATTTATCTATTTATTTTTTCTTTTAATAAGTGGTATATCTTCTTTCTGCAGTTCCCTTTACTTCCTCTTCTTTCTTCCTGATGAACACCATATTCTTTGGAAGCGTCAATTTCAAATCAATGACCCCTGTGGGTTTGTTCCATATGAATAGGTTTCATCTACTGAATAATAATAATAATAATAATAATAATAATAATAATAATAATAATATAATAATAATAATACATGCAACGCATCTGAAATGCTAGGTATCATTCTCGATTGCAAATGCACTTCTGAGAACCATCTCTATCCTTTTCCAACTGCACAAAACTGGTACGCTGAGAAAGCCATTCAGAATATCTGTCCCGAGGAAACAAGCGAAGATGCAATACATTAATACCCTAATGCTTTTCTCCTTGCATTTTAATCACTTTTATCTATTTATTAATGTATTAATTCATTGTTGCTTTTTAACAGGCGAGATCTCTTCATTCTGTATTTTCCTTCACCTTCTCTCCTTCCTGATCATCACCATATTCTTTGGAAGCTTGAATTTCAAGTCAGTGGCCCCTGTGGTGGGCTTGTTCCATATGAATAGGGCTCATTCTGTCATATTTTGACGACAGTTCCCCTATTTGGTCTCGAGCAGCTTGGCTCACATCTTAAACTGCTGGGCAAAAATTTTAGTTCTCTTCAATTTCTTATCCCAGATCTTGGTATTATCAATTATATCTTCTCAGATTAAATCTTCTACCAAGTAATACTATATATACAAACTATATATATATATATATATATATATATATATATATATATATATATATATATATATATAACCACTGTATATTTTATCGTTAATCACGAAAAATTAAAAACGTGATGATTATACCACTAAAATTACAGCCACGAAGGAAAATTGAAACACTGGAGATATTAAGGACTTTCGTCTTATTACAAAGGCATGGTCACTGCAATTAAAAGGTATACAGAGACAAGGGCCTATATATATATATATATATATATATATATATATATATATATATATATATATATATATATATATATATATATATATATATATATATATATATATATTTATCTCATTCAAACTGGATGGTATATAATGGAGTATTTCTTCAGAAAAAGTTATAAGCTTTCTTGGAATATCCGTACTTGATAATGTGGACTGTTTGGCCAATCAAGATTGTAACTTTTTCTGAATAAATACTCCATTAGATACCATCCAGTTTGAATGAGGTCCTTTTAGTAATTCTACTATTGCACAGAACAATTGTGTATGTGATAAAGTTAATACATATATATATATATTGTATATATGTGTGTACTTAATTCTAACAGTCTTTCCTTTTATAAATTAGAATAACGAAGTCTTCTAGAAGTTCTGTTCCCAGTGTGGTCAAATTATGGGAAGTTCTTCCTCAACAAGTATATAGTTATATAGTTGCAACTTTAGAAGAGCACGCCTGGTGCAAATGCTATTTTTGTTGAACAGACTGTCTTGAGTCTCACTTCAAAGCTCATCTTACTCAGACATCTTACTTGCCCTTGCATATCTCTCATGCATTTCGTACAGTTTAATACAACAATTCATTTTCAGTGCTGGGCTTCGTTCCCTGTTGGAGGCTTTGGGCTTGTAGTGTAGCACTGCTTTGTCAACTTGTTGCAAATCTTCAAGTAATACTAAGAATAGCCAATAAGACAACAATGCCGCAGTGTTGTTAAAAAAATAAGTAAAGGATACGTCAAAGTTTCTTCGGCGCAATCGAGTTTTCTGTACAGCGTATAATGCTGTACGAAACTTTCAGCCACGGCCCAAGAAACTCTTAGTCGCGGCCCATGAAACTTGCAGCCACGGCCTGGTGATGGCCTGTGTTGTAGACACCTACAGCGGTGCCAGACGTGCGAATATGGGTAACTTTAACCTTAAATAAGATAAAAACTAGTGAGGCTAGAGGGCTGCAATTTGGTATGTTTGATGATTGGAGGGTGGATGATCAACATGCCAATTTGCAGCCCTCTAGCCTCAGCAGTTTTTAAGATCTGAGGGCGGACAGGCCGACAAATAGCCATTTCAATAGTTTTCTTTTACAAATTACTAAAAGAGATTTATAAATACAAGAAAACTGTCTCGATTAACTTGACTTTTACCTCTTGGCTGTCATTCAACAGCGACGTTCACAAGACATCTGATCTGACGCTTTTCTCCGACGAAATGGAAAGCGTTAGTCCAAATAAACGTTTGCCATAAACATTTATTGAAGCTGAACCTAATTTACCTTGGGGTGGGGACCGTTTGTTTGTGTTGACAATCCTAGAATTACTCCTTGGCTAATCTTCCCGCGTTTGATGCCAGCCTCGGACTGAAAAGCCGCAAAATATGTGAGGTCTTGCAGGCGTTTGTTTATGTTTCTTACACTGCTGTTTATATTTTGAGGTAGTTGAATACCTGTGACATTCAACTTTGTATTTTCGGGTTGGAAAATTACTCCGGAAGTCAAGGGCACTTTAGGTGTAATTTACATTAATGTCAGTACATTCTGAACATTAGTAATGATAAATATATTTCAATCTATTGTAAAATCAATTCTTTGGTTTTATAACTTTATTGTAACTTTATTGTGTGTATGTGTATTTGAGTCTTTGTGTGGGTCCAGTTGTTTTGTGTTACAGCACTGAATCACAAACAAAATAATTCTAACAAACATCATCTATATTTAATTATTAATGTTTATTTTGTTAATGTTTGAGATTATTATTACTATATATACTTCAAAGTCACTGTGGAACCATCGTGAAGTGACAAACAAAAGGTGAGAGAGAGAGAGAGAGAGAGAGAGAGAGAGAGAGAGAGAGAGAGAGAGAGAGAGAGAGAGAGAGAGATCACACATACGTAGAAAAATAAATTAGGAAATACCAAACTAAACAAAAATAACGTTGCTCTGTTAACATGTCAAGTTTACAAACACACACACACACACACACATCATCATACAAATATTTACCACCCAGTTACGGAAGCCTTAGGTCATGTGAACTCAGGTGACATTACTAAGGAAATATAAAGTATGCTACTACATACAACAACAATATATATATATATATATATATATATATATATATATATATATATATATATATATATATATATATATATATATATATATATATATATATGTATGTATGTATGTATATATGTATGTATATATGAGTGTGTGTGTGTGTGTGTGTGCGGAGAGAGAGAGAGAGAGAGAGAGAGAGAGAGAGAGAGAGAGAGAGAGAGCATGAGCATGAATAATACAAAACATCTACCCTTAACGGACGGATTAGTAACCGGATATCTGAATGAAACGGAGATAATAATGTACTGTATATGATTCATATTTGAATTGATATTCAGGGATGATGTTCGCATTGTGCAGATATATATATATATATATATATATATATATATATATATATATATATATATATATATATATATATATATATATATATATATATATATATTTATATATAAAGAATTTGTCGTGGGTGACATGAATGCAACAGTTGGTTGGAGCAATGAAGATACGGAGGACGTAACGAGCAAGAAGGGCATATATGAGATTCCAAACAAAGTAGGGGTGTCCCTTATATTAGTATGATTTGCAAATAACCTTGAAACTGGATATACTTGTTTAAATATAAGGATATCCATCAATACACTTAAACACCTCCAGATGGCAAGCATATAAACCAAAAAGATCACATACAGTAGTTTTTCACTGAGGGAAAGGAACACTGGAGAATGTTAGAACAGAGAAGAATATGGAATTTAGGCCAAAGGCCAAGCTCTGGGACCTATGAGGTCATTCAATACTGAAAGGGAAATTGACAGTAAGGAGGTTTGAAAGGCGGAACAGGAGGAAAACCTCGCTGTTGCACTGTGAAACAACTGTTGGAGGGTGGATAAGTCAGATCGAAGAAAGAGAATATGAATGGAGGTACAGTAAAAGGAATGAAAGAGGTTGCATCTAGGGGGCGAAAGGACGCTGGAAAGGCCCTTAAGTAACGGCTACAGTGCACCACGTGAGGTGCACTGACGGCATTACACCCCTAAGGGGACTGGAGAATGTTGGGAGCTACAGCAAAGGTGGAATTATCAGCAGTGATCACCAACCTGTCACTGCCACAAAGTTCTGGTATTGAAGGCACCCGATACAGAGGCTGGCTGGAGTACCTAGGAGGGTACGAGGGCTGCTGGACGCTTTGATCATCCAGGAGACTATTGGGGGGGGTAGAGTACTGGCCATAGAATTGTATTGACCAGAAGCTATAAGTAGTCAGGATTCAGACGAAATCTTACAAGGTAAAGAGGAGAGACAATTTTCATTTAGACTGTTCAGTGGAAGTAATAATTGAAAGTTATCAAAATCTACGGCAAAGGTACGTACGGGTTCAGTTTCTGGAGGCTGGAACCCACCCATCAATAGGCCTCCTGTCATAAAATGTAAATTCCTATCCACCCAAAAATTTGAACAATTGTTGTCCTCACAAAAATCCACAAGTATCTTTTGCGTAACCTGCTTACAAACACATATCATTCTACCCCGTAGGAGGTAGTGCCGTCAGTGCACCTCATTCAGAGCACTGTAGGCATTACTTGAGGTTCTTTGCAGCATCCCTTCGGCTCCTAGCTGCGCCCCCTGCCTATCATTCCTTACACTGTACCTCCATTCATATTCTCGTTCTTCCATCTTACTTTCCACCCTCTCCTAATAATTGTTTCATAGAGCGACTGCGAGGTTTTCCTCCTGTTACACTTTTTAAACCCCTTACTCTCAATTTCCCTTTCAGCGCTGAATGACCTTAGAGGTCCCAGCGTTTGGCCTTTGGCCTAAATTTTATATTCCATTCCATCCACTACAATATGGCATTTTGAAGATCAATATGGAGGCTTCTGCAATGGAATGTCTTAACCACATACGCAGTTCAAGAAACCATACTTGAAGAGGTGCTGAAAATCAGTGAGAAGGACAGGATTACCATAAAGATGATCTGAAACTTGGATTAACAAGACAGGAATCGGGGTATAAAATTTAGGCCAAAGGACAAGCGCTGGGACCTGTGAGGTCATTCAGCGCTGAAATTAACGTTGAAACAATTGTTAAGAGAAGATGCAAAGAAATATGGAAGAAGTTGAAACAATTTTTAAGAGAAAGTTCAAAGAAAGATGGAAGAAAGATATTACAAACAGAGTTACAGTCAAAGGAATGAAAGGAGTTGTAGCTAGGGGCCGAAGACACGCTGCAAAGAACCTTAGGTAATGCCTACAGTGCACTGCATGAGTTGAACTGACGGCACTGACCCCCTACAGGGGAAAACAAGATAGGAACCTTGGATATTGAATAAGACCTGGGATACAATAAAAGAACAGACAAAATCAATCTATTATTATTATTATTATTATTATTATTATTATTATTATTATTATTATTATTATTCAGGAGATGAACCCTATTCATATGAAACAAGCCCGAAGGGGCCATTGACTTGAAATTCGAGCTTCCAAAGAATATGGTGCTCAAGGTACAGTGAAATACAGAAAGAAAAACTTCAGGAGCAGATAAAGAACAGAGAGTAGAAGGTACCAAGTACTCAGCCCAGACAGTGAAGTCACCTGAAGCCCTAGCAAGAAACGAATGAATATCTGTAAAACCAGGAACGTGATGCTGACAAAAGCATTTAGTGAAGTATCCATGAAATATCCAAAGGTGAAAGTACATATCTGTCAAAAGGAGGGATGAGTCATTCATTCGAACTGGAATATGGGATTTAGACCAGAGGCCATGCGCTCGGACCTATGAGGTCATTCAGCGCTGAAAGGAAAATTGAGAGTACAGGAGATTATGGGAAAACCTCGCGGCTGCACTTTGGAACAATTTTTAGGAGAGGGTGGGGGAAAGTCAGATGGAAGGGAGGGGATATGAACAGAGGTACAGTAAAAGGGTAAGTCATTAATAACACGAGAAGATAAAGAGACAAAGTTTGAAGCGACGACAAAGATAATGATACACTTCTGAATACCTATTCCCTCTAAAGGAGAGTTTGTTAATCTGCAAACCACCACACGTGAATAGCTTCCAGGCAGGAATTCACTGCCTAGTCCAAGAGAAATGGTAACGGATTTAAATGCTTGCAGCTTAAACTGCTCCAGCTTGACTGGTATCAAGTTCAGGACCTTCAGCTTTGTAACAAAAGCTTCCTAATCACTAGACTAAGAGATGATGATGATGATGATGATGATGATTATTATTATTATTATTATTATTATTATTATTATTATTCAGAAGATGAACCCTATTCACATGGAACAAGCTCATGAGGGCCAATGACTTAAAATTCAAGCTTCCAAAGTATATAGGGTTCATTTGACAGACACAACAGAAAGCAATGGGAAATACAAAAACAAGGGATCAGTTATTGGAAAACAGATATATTAACATATTAATAAACAGATAAAAAATATGAATAAATTATAAAAATTACAGGGATAATTGGTTGAAGGTAATGATGCCTTGCTTCTTCGTTTGAGCTTCTGAAGTTCCAATTGCACGACATCCTCTGAAGGGAGACTGTTCCACAGCCCAACGGTGTGAGCAAGAATAAAGGACCTCTGGAACTGAGACGTTCCACAGCGAGGCACATTCACTGCATATTGGCGATCCTGCTGTTCAGCGAATCTGCTCTCTCTCTCTCTCTCTCTCTCTCTCTCTCTCTCTCTCTCTCTCTCGGCAGGTGAAGGGGATTACGAATTAATTGAATTGTGATAGTGAAAGTTCTCTGTTAAAATACAACTCAAGATATTGATTACATCAGACTGCAGACGTGATTAATATACTGTAAGTGCGAGAGTGACGGAGATAGATAGATAGATAGAGTACAGAATTTAAGCCACAGACAAAGCGCTGGGACCTATGAAGCCATTCAACGCTGAAACGGAAATTGACAGTAAAAAGGACTGGAAAGGTGTAACAGGAGGAAAACATCACAGTTGCACTATGAATCAATTGTTAGGAGAGGCTGGAAAGTAAGATGAAAGAACGATAATATGAGAGGTGTTGCAGCTAGAGGCCGAAGGGACGCTGTGAAGAACCTAAGTAATGCCTACAGTGCACCGCATGAGGTGTACTGACGGCACTAGCCGCTACGGGGAAGAGTGAGAGAGAGAGAAATTCCACCAGTTAGTAAAAAAAATAAAAAAAAAAATCCTCGAGGCATGCAAGGCCCATTCCCAAAATACCTACTTTCTCTTTTCTTCTTATTCTTTATAAAAAAGAAAATGACAATGAACTGCCACAGAGAGAGAGAGAGAGAGAGAGAGAGAGAGAGAGAGAGAGAGAGAGAGAGAGAGAGAGAGAGAGAGAGAGAGAGAGAGAGAGGATGGTTAAAGGAAAGGGTTCATTTCTAATCTCCCGTATTGTGAGATATACTCCGAAGCACCATTGTTATGGCTCAATGAAAAGTATAATTTTGTACATAGTTCAGTCACTGGTATTTGGATATGGCTGATATATACATACATATGTGTATTTTGTGTATGTGTATATATATATGTATATATATAAAAATATAATTATTATATTATACAGTATATATATTATTTATATACAGTACACACATATATATGTGTATGGCATGTGCATTATATATATATATATATATATATATATATATATATATATATATATATATATATATATATGTGTGTGTGTGTGTGTGTGTGTGTGTATAGATAATATATATACATATTATCTATATATACACACACATATATATAATATATTATATATATATATATATATATATATATATATATATATATATGATTAGCAAAGTCAAAGGACGAATGGATCAGAACGTTTTGATATGGTCTGGTCATGTGGAAAGAATGGAAGATAACGGGCTGGGGGAAGGGTTATACAATACTGAAATTTTAAGAGGGAGGAGGAAAGGAAGACCTGAGAAGGGCTGAGCAAATGGTCTGAAAGAAGTATTAGAAAGAAGGGCCTCGACAGCCATAATGAAAGTGTTTAAAATATATCTGAGTGGAGCAATATCTGTAGAGAATCTGACGTGCTGCTGGTGAATCAATATAGGTGTATAATACAGTAAAAAGGAGTATTTTTAATATAAGTATATAGTGTAAATATTAAAAAAATATACACGTATGCAACAGAAAGCTATAAGTACACACCACATATACAGTACAAGCAAATATACACACACCATCAATATGCAACTATTTTCCTTCAAGACTAAAAACTTCTCTCACATCAACCACGACACCTCCCCCACCCTCGTTCCTACCTCCTCACCGCCCCCTCTCTCTCTCTTTCACCTTTTTACCTGTGTCATTTATCAATCTCTCTCTCTCTCTCTCTCTCTCTCTCTCTCTCTCTCTCTCTCTCTCTCTCTCTCTCAACGGATGTCATCCGCTTTTTGCCCTCCGTTTCCCATTTTCTCGGAAAACGTACCTCGTTGGAATTCCATCATTTGTTTATACTTTATCTTTTCGTATGTTTTTCATTCAATAAAAATGACTTTTTATTAATAAAAGCAACTATCATTAATACTGTTATGATCATCTTTATTGCCATTATATTTGGATATGACTAAGCACTGAATATTCCCCTTTCCCCTCTCACGACGAATTACAGCTAATTGATTCTATGCTTTAGCACCTTGGTGCAGCATTAGCATTCAGAACACGAATCCATCATGACTGAGAGAGAGAGAGAGAGAGAGAGAGAGAGAGAGAGAAGGTGCTCTTTGAGGACAAGGCGTTCTGAGAAATTCATACACTAAAGTAGACGGAGCTCACCATCACTCAAGATCTGGACAATCGTAACTCAAGAGACGACGACGGTGTTGACGATAGCCTAATGACAATTGCTCTTTCGGCTCTCAGGCCTTAATGTGACCCACTGCCGTTTGCCCTAAACCGCTAAGATAAGGAGTCAGTCCTCAACACAATGCGATCCATATTTTGTGTATCAACACCTGCTCTTCCAAGCCTATACTCCTTCTGCTGAACCTCCTTAAGAAACATGAATTATAAACCCAATCCACGAGCCTTCACTTCCCAGTTGCTCTACATGGCCAAACCACCTTCAAAACATTTCTTAGTTCCCTACATGGCCAACCCACCTTTACATCATTTCCCAGTTTCCCTACATGGCCAATCAACTTTTAAATCATTTCCCAGTTTCCCTACAAATCAAACCACCTTTAAATCATTTCCCAGTTTCCCAACGTGGGCAAGCCACTTCTAAATCATTTCTCAATTTCCCTACAGGTTCAAACCACTTTGATCCCTCGCTTTTATCCTGGTTTCTCTTCATGTCCTCACCTTTTCAATCCTGGTTTACAACCTCGACACAGATGAAACATTTCACGATGCTCTAAGGTTTGAACTGACTGAATCACTGTTCTATTCAACATCTTCAAATACAACTACAGAAATGCTTGCTACACTGGGTCTGATTAGAGCTTGGATGGGTGACCATAATTATAAGGCTAGGACTTATTATTATTATTATTATTATTATTATTATTATTATCATTATTATTATTATTATTATTCAGAAGATAAACCCTGTTCATACGGAACAAGCCACTACATGGGCCATTGATTTGAAATTCCTAAGAGTATTATGGTGTTCATTTGAAAGTAACAGGCGGTATTGGGAAATACAGAAGGAGATCAGCTATCAGAAAACAGATGACTTACCAAATAATAAATAAATAAAAATGTAAGATATTGAAATACAAGTTGAACTGTATTAGGGTAGTAATGCACTGCATCTTCGCTTGAACTTCTGGAGTTCCAGTGCACGACATCCTATAATCTAACAACTATAGGCAAGCAAGTAGGCATGTGGACTGTGGAACAGCCTCCCTACTGAAGAAGTCGTGCAATTGGAACTACTTCTTCAGAAGTTCAAGCGAAGATGCAATGCATTCCTACCCTAATACTATTCCCCTTGCATTTCAATACATTTTTTATTTATTTTTTTAATAAGTGGGGTCTCTTCTTTCTGTATATATTTCCCTTTACCTTCCCTTACTTCTACATAATGAGCGCCATAATATTCTTTGGAAGCTTGAATTTAAAGTCAATGGTGCCTGTGGGGTTGTTCCTTATGAATAGGTTTCATCCTCTATATAATAATAATAATAATAATAATAATAATAATAATAATAATAATAATAATAATAATAATAATAATAATGATGTTCCTACTTCCAAGCACTTTGTCCAACACAATAGGTGGGAAGCTTGCAGCACATCATGGAGGTCTGTTATGAGGAGCAGCGTTGAGTAAATGGTTCTGGACTGAAATGAATTTAGGCCATGACGACACTGGAATGGAATCACCATTAAGGGAAGATTCCCGTCATTACAAACTGGAGCAAAGAGCTTTTCCGATAAAGGCAGTGGATGCATACAGATGAGACTCCCCAAATTCCTAGTGGGGAGAGAGAGAGAGAGAGAGAGAGAGAGAGAGAGAGAGAGAGAGAGAGAGAGAGAGAGAGAGAGAGAGAGAGAGGAATTTTCATTTCTCCTATGGAGGGTGGCGCGTGAAGAGTATAGCCTTCCTGTTACTCAGTACGTTTTAGGATATATATATATATATATATATATATATATATATATATATATATATATATATATATATATATATATATATATATATATATATATCCCTCTTCCCGTTGTTTGTAAACAATGACAAAAAGCAACACGCACTGTACAGAGCTCTCTCTGGCTGTCTCAGTTGTTCCACTTCTTAAATGTGACGTATTGATTTTCCTACCATTTTTGGAAAAGCAGAATGGGTTGGGATTGGGGTTTGTGTGGAGGGGGAGGAGAGGGAAAGAAAGGGGATATTTCCCCGCCCCCCCAGTTCAATTGATTATTGCATTATTATTACCTGTACGTTTCAGTTATGCTCGGAAGGTGTTACTGTATGTTGCCAGTATATTTTTGTACTTACAACGTGTGTACTTTCTTATACACGAGTTTTGTGTGATATGCATCGTGCCTGTACTACTGTGAATTGACCTGAACTGAATTAAATAGAGAATTTAGGCCAAAGGCCAAGCACTGGGACCTACGAGGTCATTCAGCGCTGAAACGGAAACTGACAGTAAAAGGCTTGAAATGTGTAACAGGAGGAAAACCTCAAAGCAGTTGCACTATGAATCAACTGTTAGGAGAGGGTGGAAAGCAAGCCGGAAGAAAGAGAATATGAAAGGAGGTACAGTAAAAGGAACGAAGGGGGTT